>NC_135775.1:12711619-12729444 GCF_028453695.1 Augochlora pura
CGGCTCTAACCCCTCGAGCTACGAATCGGAGATTGGCGGAGAGACCGGTCGATTATCTATAATCGATAGGAAGAACTATCGGTGTACGGTAACGCGGTGCGTGCTTGGCCGCCGATTGACATTTAAGCGGGCAAGAACGTTTCGCGAATCGTGACTGTACACCGATCTCGGTAGGTATGCCGGTATCGCGGACTATTAAAAAAAAAATGGGTTAGATAACGCCGCGATTTACTAGCGGACGATAGCGAGTACTTGCTTGGCTCGCAGGAATGCGGCGCCGAGAGCCGCGAGCGAGTATTGAGACAATGAGCGGGCTGAACAGATGTTTCGTCGGAACCGTAAGTGAACCGGCTTTCTTTCGCGCTTCGTCTCCGCTGCGACAAAGGAACCTCGACCGTTTACCCCCACCGAGACGCGGGCCCCTTATTTCGTCGTCCGCAGAAGTCGCGCATCAGAGCTGCCCGGACATTCCCGGGCACTATGAAAATTCGTATCTTCCGAAAGTGAATTTCAGGTGTCTTATACCATTCATTTCTGGTATCGCAGCTATCGCTCGAAAGATTATTGAGTAACCACTTGTTTTTTTTTTGTGATTCTGTTTGACCCCTTAAGTGACTAGAGTGTAATTAACCCCAAGACCCTTAGCGTACTAAAAGGTTCAAGGTCTGCTTAAGGGTAGATCCTTAATTTGGTACCCATGTAAAAAAAAGCGATATAAATATTACTTTTTCTGTTCGAGGTACATTTGTTTATACAGTACTGTCATGTCAAACATTTAGGCATTACTATATTAAAAATACGTGAAGAATTTATGAAAGAAAACGGTTAGAACCAAAACACATGTTTAAATTCTGTGGATATTTTGTTCAACCTCCTTTAAGCAAAGTTCAAGATGAAGTCCTATTCATTAACTTTTCATTAGGTAAAAGAATTACGTGATTCAGTAGATTATTTAGTAAGTGAGAAACGGTAGGCAACTTTTAGTCTAGTAATATAATGTGTCCGCAGTTTATGCTCGAGAAGCATTAGATTATTCCCGCGATGATTTAGTACATAAATTGATTTCATAATTTCTCATTACTCATTTTATTTTGGTGGTTGTGAAATAAAAGATACGAAACGTGGATCGGAATTGTCCCAAACGCGGCCACATCGTTTGCGCATCATGAAGGAGAGACTATCTACCCGAGATCCTAAAATCTAGAACAAGATAATTATATCCGATTGAAATCCAAACGTCCGAAGGAAATTCATTTCGACTTTAGTCCCGCTTCTACGAAGATTACAGCAGAAGAAAACGAAAGTTTCTACAATGCTGTTGATTGTGTGAAACGGAACAAAATGTGCCGAGGAATAAAGATCTCAAAAACTTCCAAAACAAGAATGGGGACGAACGCTATAATGCGGACGAACAAAGGCATTAAGAGGAAAGGAAAAGAAGCATGAATTAATTAGCGAGCGAATCGGGCGACCGTGGAGAGGCGAGGATTAACGAGACAAGACTCGCGACAAAACATTGAACAAACTGCGCTATAAATAATGGATCCGGCTGTGCGATCGTCGTCAAAAGGGTGGAAACTGGACAGCGTCCTGGTAGCGGCGTGCTAGGGACAACGTCGGTGGAAGTTTCGCGAGGGAATCCAGGGAGAGGAAGTCTCGGCGTCCTCGTGTATGGGTGGTTCCTTTGTTCGGCGGCGTTCCGTTTCGGGCCGAACGTGTTCGGCTCGCGACCATCTGGCGAGCAAGGATCGTCTTACGGTCGCGTGGAAAAAGGTTCCGCGGGAATTGTGTGGGTTTCGAGGGCTGAACGGCCGCCGAGGGCTGCAGCGGAGGCACGGGGACGGTGAGGGGGGGGGGGGGGGGGGGGGGGGGAGTCAGAGGTTTGTCGGGAATCGGGTTGGTTCGGTTCGTTGCTCCTCCATTTTAATTCGTCGCTCTCTCGCCGCCCTCCAATTTCCTCCGAGCGCAGGTAGCTCCTCGCCGGCACGGTTGCGGCTCTCGACGAAAATCGATGGGAAAGCCCCAGAGAATTTTCACGAAAACACAAGTCACCCCCGATGGGTAAATGAAAACGGAGGATCGCGCGTCCCGCCGTGAAAGATGTTGATCGATGCCGATACAGCCTGCACGGAAATTGAGCGCTCGCCCTTAGCTCACCCGCTGTCGCAGCCGGCGCGCCTCTCTCTCTCTCTCTCTCTCTCTCTCTCTCCCTCTCTCCCTCTCTCTCGTCCGAGCGTATCGCTCGCGTTCCACGAGGAAAACAACCTCCCAACCCCTCTCTCCGATTTCGACATACTTTTCTGGAACGATGGTGTGTGTGTGCGCGCGCGCGTGTGTGTGTCGTGATTAACGTACCACGAATGCGAAACGCGGACCACTTGATAATCGATCGGGTAATTTGAGTTGTGTGTGTCCAGTGAGGGCTTTTAATTGAGCGGTCCCCTTAGATTACGACAAAATTTACATATATTATTTTCGAAGCGGTCACGTTACATATTCACAAGATGATGATAACAGACCTTGGAATTAGGGCTGCATCATAGAATATTATACTACAATTATCTCTTGCGATTTAATAACAAGTTAGTTTATTGTAACGTTTTCACGAAAAAGCTTATTTCGTTCGTACTTTGAGTAGCTAATATTTTTTTCATTTTTCCTTCCACGTACTTTCTGTCCTAGTTAATTCACTCTTGGAAACGTAAATTCCCATAAAGGTCTACTCGATGATAAGAAGGCTATGAGAAATAGCTATATAGAAACTTATTCGTATCCTTTGAAGTCGTTAACATTGAACGGCAAACGTTGAAATTAATTGCTGCGTTTCAATGAGTTTTTCCATTAGGGTGTTGGTTAAAAGGCAGCGACTGCTTATGCTTTATTGCAAGGCTGTGGATCTTCATGAAAAATAAAAATATGCAAGAGGCAGAAATTGCAGGACATTTATCTTTTCTTTTATAAATTTTAATAAACCAAATTGCAAAACGTGCATTAAGGTTTAGAAATAATTCGTCAAATGATACCTACATCTTCGCTAGAAAAAAACGAAGGATGAGGCTGTTACGCGAATATCAAATAAATAGTCCAGTTGCTTTTCAACGCTACGAAGTCCGCTCAACTTCGCCTGTCGCGTCGCAAAGAAGTTTCTTCTTGGCTACCTATTTTCTGAATGGATTATGAGTACCTATCGGGATAATTTGCGGCACACTGAATGGAATCGATCGAGCCTTGAAAAAGTTAATTTGAACTTTGGACCTCTGGAATGCCCGGCTGAAACCGTCTACGTCAGTCCGCGGAAAAGAGTATCTATCCGTCCCACGCATATAACTTATTTATTTTCTTGGCAATTACCGAGTTTCCGTACACTTTATTAATATTTCACGGACGGCGTTAGGGGTCGGGACACCAGAGTTCTACGGAAGTGGTTGAAAATCTAGGGGGGGAGGTAAGTTGAGTGCTTCCCTCGCTAGAGTATCGACCCGGGTCCGAGATTAAACGAATAACGATCGAACGGGAGGAGGAACTCGAAAGTTCGAAGGCTTATGAAGATCCTGCGCCCGGCTGGAACAAGTTTCAACTGCGCGCTCGAGAGGGACAGAACGGAAGGGAAGGAAAGGGGATCTTTCCACGCGACACAACCGAGCGGAAGACACCCGTGGTCAGCCTCTTACGAAATTTAATCGAGCCATTGTCCTACCTAATTCCTTCGTGGAAGCTTCGTATCGGTTGCCGCAATAACTCGTGCCCGTGAACCACCTGCTCGGGCCCCAGGCCAACCGGCAACGGCAACGGCAACGGCAACGGCAACTGCGACGCACCGAGCAAAAACAGCAAAAACCCGATCGCTCTTGCCTGCTCGTTCGTTCGTTTGTGCCCCACCGAAATCGAGCCGTTTGCGAGATATCTGATTAATCGCACGATCGATTCCCATCCCGTGTTGCCAGTGTATTCCCCCTTTCTTTCGTTCTGCCCTGATCAACCGCCGATTAAGACGAGCGACGGTCGATTTGTAGTTGCGACGTATGTACAAGTATCATTGTAATGCATCTCAAGCATCTCTCGCGATAGTCATCGTCGGTGACTATTCGGGAGGACCGGTGCGCGGTGCGCGCATATCGATTATTTTCTAAAACAGTAAAAAACCATCAATTATTGAGGATCAAATGGGCCGCGACATTGATCCGGCCGGTGAATACTTCAATGCCCTCGATTTTCAACCGCTTGCGACCCTCGTTCAACATCCCTGTGCTATTTAAAATGATTCCTCGGATCCGACATTATTACAAGTATCAGAAGTAATTTTGGCGACTTAACGTGACTTCGGGAGGACGAACATCGTTAAGTTCCCTTTAACCCGTTTTATGTTACTTGAAATAATTCGCTTCTACAAAATAATTAAAAAATAATTATAAATAATAAATTAAATAATTACTGGAGATTCGAAAGCATAAGAATTTCCGTACTTTGAGACTAAATTGAAGCACGTTGAACCTGTCGATGTTTCGACAGGTAAAAGTAAAAAGTAGCCTGAAGTTTGATCCCCGAAGAATTTTACTTCTCCCAATTCTTACAGCACCCTCGCTAATCTTTGTAACACGAATTTGGACAAGACCATCGGCCCGTGGGTAGAGTTTCTAAACAAGACACTTTCCGAAACATTCTGCAGGTGTATAAAGATCGTTTCGTAACGCCGAGTGCTCGAAACGCCTCGGTTTTCGACCCCCTGGTAACACCCTTATTAACTCACTCGCCTCGCATTAAAACGATTCCATCAAACTGTCTACGTGATCCATGACCGAGTAAAATTGCGGGCCGTCTGTAAAGCCTAATTTCCAGGCATTAAAACGCCTGGTAAACTGGTAACCTCCTCACGCTCGCTGGAGCCTGATATTCATATATGCGCGGCGCACGGCTGTTCAGCTTTTTACGCAACAAAGCGCACCGAGGTGATCCATTCTACGATTATTGCGCGAGCGTTGTATGTTGGCCGCGTGCGGAAGAAGAGAAGGGGTTTCGACGACGAGGGGGTGGAGGCAGGGGGCTCGGCTCCCGGAAACTATCTTTCGCATCCTCTTCATTCATAAACTCTTTCTCCGGGGCGTAATGGAATAGCCTGGTCGGGCGGCGCATAAACTGAACGAACGCGCGCGCTCGCTTCTGGTAGCGCAAAGTACATACGAGCGAAACTAAATCAGACAGTGAATACACGGGGCCGAGTGGACTGGCCCGGGGTCTCTCGAAAACGCTTTCCCTTCCGAAAACCTTCACCGTTGACTCGATTATCGTCTGTCCGTCCGGCGAGTCTGCGGCAACGGCGGCCGCGATACCAGGAGAACAGCCGGCTCGAGGAGCTCGCCGCGTCTCCCATTCGCGCTCAGCCCGCTACACGTTCGACGATATACACGGTGTCTCGATTCGACCATCTTACGAGAACGTTTCTTAAGGCATCGCGACGCGTCGCAGGGGAACCGAAAATTCGAACCTTTTTCGCAAATAATGGCTGCTTATCTCTGTTTAGAAGCGCGGTTCCTTTTATCGTGAACTCCTCTACTGTAGTAGGTGATTATACAGGGTGTCACGTAAGATTTACACTTCAAACACGTATTCGTTGTTTTCAATGATACAAGGATATATGTAAGGAAAAAATATTTGATTCACAGCGACTATCACTGTTAATAAACATTTTTCATTCAAAATTTTTTCCATTGTCGATCTTATTCACTTCTTTGTAAATAAAATTAACCCTTTCACGGGTCAAAATTGATGTTTTATTCAATTTTAAATTTAATATGAACTTTATTACGAATAATTACAAATAAGTGGCACAATTTAGGGAGGTAAGACTAAAAATGACACAGACGAAATTTTTAATACTTATAATTGAGAATCACCCTACTACTACCAACTAAAACTGGAATCCAATTAGCAGTTACGATTTTTGGTAGAGATCATAATCTGGAACGTATATTTAGGATACATCTATATTATGCGTTAAATATTATATTAGCAAAAAGGAACCGACTTTTGCATAACGAGAGAAAGTTAATCAATTAGCTATATTAATATAAGTTATCACGTAAAATTTGATATCCGAATATTTCGTTATACACATCTAATCACGTAAAGAAATCATAGATGTTTATAATATGTTAACTACACCATGTTTCAATGTATGAACTGTTCATCCGAACGAAAAAAATACACGGATTAAAACATGAATATGTTAGCACTAGGTTCATACCACTTTGACACATTCAAAATTGTTTAATTTGCGAGCATTAAAATTATAAAGATATCATGGAGAATTTATTCAACTTCTTATTGGATATCACATACTATAATAAAAATCGCTAAAATTCATTTTCAAGGCGTAACTTGAAATAGTTGCTTGCAATGCTCCTTAAACTTATTGTTAATTACACATATATTTAACCATTGCTATTGCAATATATTTGAAAAGTGCGTATAATTATTCCGTAATTATACCGCACGACATTCCTCGTACTTTGTTTAATACAACATTTTCATAAAATATATAATTTAATAAAGATTGCCAAAGTATGTATATAATCTTCGTCACCAGTTAGCAATGTTTAACGAGTATACCCGTCACGAGGAAATGGCAACATTTTATGTTGCAACGAGTATATTCGTAAAAAGCAGCTGAATTGGTAAGAAAACATGTGAAATGGGTATCTCTAATTTCTGGACCACCCGGTGTACGAAAATTCGAGTCGCCGCAGCGGCGTTTCGGAGCGGAACCCGGGCAACCTGAAACTTTTTCGAGAAAGAAAAGAGGGTTTCCGACGGAATCGCGAGGGAGGATCGAAACGAGACACCCTGTGGATGCCGCGGCCGCTATTTATGTGAGAAGTGTCGCGCACCGCGCACACGTACGCGCGCACACACCGGCTCGCGTAAACGTCCACGCGCGACGCTACTTACATAAATAGTGGCGGCGGGAGAGCGAGCGAGAGGAGGGACTGGTGCAAGAGAGAAACGGCGAATGGAGATTGGGCGAGGATGGGAGAGAGACGGACGCGGACGTGGACGCGGACGCGAATAGAGAGGCGCGTGAGTCGGATGAGGACCGAGGCATTGAACGGGCAGGAAGCCTGACGGAGATGGCTGGAGGAGAGATAGAGAGACCGGGCGGAGAAACGCTGCGACGTGTGACCACATTGGCCGTCGTCACTGGCGGCTTCCACGGTGGATCCTCGAAAGGGCAGAGGTGAAGCTTCACCGAGCCGTACAGAAAACCGTTCCTCGTTGCAAAAGCGCGAGATTGGACGTCCACCGACGGCGTCCGCGGCTTTTTGCTCGCGGACTTGCCTTTTCTAAAAAGGTCTTTTCGAATGTCGAACGAGCATGATAGAGCTTCCAGGCGGCTGCTCGCCGATACGAATACCGTTCCCATGGCAACGAATTAATTAACCTGTAAAACGGCCGACTCGCCAAACGCGAACTGGTATATGGTACAAATTAAACATCAATGATGACAATGCGGAGCGATTTATCCTGCGAATAATTAGCAATAAACCTACCGTGCCAGTCAGAACGGCCGATTTCCACATAACCAATTTACAGAAAATGATTGAATAAACTTTTCAATCCAAGCACACGCTTTTAATAAAGATCAAAAAAAGGTCTCAATAAATCCAATCTTGAAATTCTTATAAAGTAACAGGCGTTTGTCACTTTTAGAACTAGATAGGATTGATGTTGAGTGCGGTGATACTTTCAATTTTTCAAATAAAAATATGGTTATACAAATTTTAGACTAAAATGCATGCAGTTGTAGGACATTGTTTCGATGTTTTATTTGTATACATTATCGAAAACAAAGAATTTAATTAACGTAGTAAACGCGTTTTCGCCAATTAATTGTTCGAGGGTGCGGACTATTCTGATCAAGGATTAATTAATAACTAGGTGAACCAAGAAAGCGGGGTCTCTCGCGTTCTGTTTCCGCGAATTCCGGAATTATTGGAGGAGAAAAATTGTTCTGTCTGCGTCGACTAATTGCCCCGGGATAGCGAAGCTGGTGCGTCATGCGGGAAGGAAGTGGGAATGTCCCGGCGTAAAGGTTGCGCGACCAGCGTTCGATAGCTCCTGCTAGTGGTTCTTTGTTGGAGGAAAGGAATTGGAAATTTTCCCGGAAAGCATACCTGGCAACCGCCACACGGAAAATTGAAATCAAAGGTCCATAGGAACAGGACACTGAGTGTGTTGGCTAATTCTCGTACCGGCCGATTCACGTGATTTTAACCATAGCGGGGGTGTTTAGCTGTAATAGAATCTAACTTTTCAAAGGCTTTATCTAACAAGGTAACCGTGCGAATTGATAAATTGATATCGTTGAACAAGTTATGGCATATTATGGAGTTAGAGGTACTAAGTTACGGTGTAAACATTTTATGCCACATCGCAGCTACAACGGAGAAACTCAGCCCTAAAGTCACTTCACCTCCTAGCCGAATTTTGAATAAGACAACCAATAATGAAAATACACGCTAATCGATGAGTAGAACTCGAGGAGGAGATATTTTCACCTATCAAATCGTCAAGATTGTTTCCTCGGAGATGATTAAAATATTAATACGAGCTTTTCACAGGTGAGAGGAGGAAGTAGTACGAGTATAATTAACCTGGGCAGTAATTTCGAAACTAGCAGAGCGACATTTGTGTAGGTCTTGGCACACAAGGTGGCGTAATTCAAGAGGAAGAAAATTAATGTGATAAAGATTTCCTGTGATGAACGTAATTGCGATGCAGTTTTTGCCCAGGCCTTCCTATTGACACGTTCACAGCCGAGTATTTCAGTAAAATATTTATTGCATCGCTAGGAAAAATCACGTCAAATTCAAGCAGTTTATTTTATGAAATGGAAAATCAAAGTTACATTCTCATTATAAGACCGAGACTCGTTACGCAGTCGCGCCTCTCTTAACGTAAGATAATAAATGAAGTTGGCCGAAGAAATGAAGACTTGACAAATCGCGCGTAAAATTCATCGGCTGTGTAAGCATGACGCGGCACTGAGCGTACCACTGATCTGATACAATCCTTTCAGGTATGAGGTTTGAATCATGGCCCGAGATTACAGCATCAGGAGTTACTGAGAGCTCCGTTGTGCCAACGACTGGAATCTACGGAGATATCGGCATAACGAAATCGCAGCAATTCGGCGTATCAGTTATTTTTTCTCAAATCGAGGGCTCAATCGACCGGGTAATAGAAAAGATGGGCGGAGGACACGGCAGAGTTTGATGGAGAAAGAACAAGACCGAGATAGGGAAAGTAAGAAAGAACCGAGTAAAAAGCTGTCTATAATATTTGGTTATCGAGCAGCTCCTCAGAAAATGCAGCGTTGTTCTGACCGCGATTCCGATCGCGGGGCGAACGGATCGGAACGGATCGGAGCGGATCGGCGCGGCGCGGTGTGGCGCGGTGTGGCGCGGTGTGGCGCGGCGTTAATGCGGCTTTGGGCGTCTCGCGGCCCTCCCCGCGGTCTCCCCGCGGTCCTCTTCGCCTCTTTCCTTCGACCCACGTATTTTTTTCCTCTCTTTTGCATGCGCCTCGCGCGGCCTTCGAGAGATCTCTTCGTCCACGAGCAACGGAACGAGATAGACGTGGAACGAGACGGACCCGCGTCGCGAGAGAGCAGGAGGGAGAAAGAGGGAAAGAGAGAGCGAGAGAGAGACGGGCTAAGAGTCGCCAAGAAGAGCGACAGAAACAGAGAGATAGCGGAGAGAAAAAGATATCGAGAAAAAGAGGCCGGAGAGGCTGCGAGCTTCTGGCTTGGACGGTGTGCGAGGTAAAAATCGCGAGAGCCGTCAATTAGGAACGCCGCTCGGAGCCCGTTCCCTTCACGAACAAAGAGCGGGTCTCTCTCGGTCGATCTCTCTCCGTCTCCCTCTTCCCTCTTGCTCTCTTTCTCTCTCTTTCTCTCTCTCTCTCTCTCTCTCTCTCTTTCTCTCTTTCTCTCTTTCTCTCGCTACCTCCAGCCCACTCCTTCTCTCTTCCTCGTTCTCGCGAGAGAGCGCGAGCGGCCGCCAGCGAGCCGCTCGCGATGTTTCCTCGTCCACGAAGATATCGACGAGATATCGCGCTCGCCCGCTCCGCCGCTTATAAACGACGGAATTCGAACGGCGCAGACCCGAGCGCAGCAGAGAGGAGAGTCCAGCGAGCCAGCCCGGCAGAGTCGTTTGTCGATGCTAAATTACGGCCTGGTACACGCCGCTTGGCCTGCCGGCCGGCAGCTTATGACTGATTGCGAGATGATAGAGCGTGTGCACGCGCTCAACCGCCCGCCGAATGCTCGTTAATTCACCGAGACTACGCTCGGATTCGTTTGTTTGTCCTTTTTAGCGAATGACGGTGACGCAACGATGATCACTTTTCCACGCTGCTTTTTTTTCCGTGCCGTGGACATGCGAGCTTCCACTGGTAGCTTTATCGGCGTCTTTGATATTCCTGATTCGCCACGTATGGATGAAGCTACTTCTCATATTTTAATATCTATTTCTTGGTATTAGTAGAGTCATACTGCCTAATTTGCTATAATAGATTATACATTCGTTGTAGGATAGGAGAGGAATGGAAATTTGTTGGCTGCTAGAATATTTATCGAAATATTCAACCTGCCGGGCGCCAAATATTTCTCTTTCTGTGATCGAAAAGCATTGTACAAGATATTAAATAGGAAATGCCAACGTAAATGAGAATTTATTTTACAAAATTAAAAATCTGAACGTATCGGATGTCAGGGGAGGGTTTAACGATACATTTCAATTAAAGGAGAATCGAATAAAAGTTCAAAATGGAAAAAATCGATTTCGACAAAACAAATCTACCATTTCAATCGTAAATACTTTAAAACGACAACGCACAAAAAGAAACTTGTTAGTCTTTTCCCTGTGACTTTTTTATAAATATAAAAGGACTGCCTGGTATGTAGCAAATAGACTATGGTTCTCTGTGCAAAATAAGAATTGATTGCAAAACAAACGGTTCAACTACAACTTTCTTTCTTCCTTTAATCACTTTAATCTTGTCACTGTTTACGTTTCCACCCACACAATTTGCTATAAATGTATCAATTCCGTAGTTTAGTTAGAAGCATGCTAAGAACTTCTTAGTAAATTATAGCCGATAACTTATAGTAAATTATAGTATCACAATTCTCAGATGTTGCTAATAAGTGTCAACTGCAAGAGCGTAATATTTCAAATATATATCAACGTTACCGAGTTCTACGAAACAGACATTGAAAACGTGAGGTCACACGAACTGCCGCAGTAATCAAGTTATTAATTTTCATATAATAATTCGCTGAATACCTCGTACTTCTCGGCTCGGGCTGTCAGATACAACCAAAGAGGTCAACTGAGTTTTCAAATGGGCTCAGGCACCGGCAGCGGTCGGCCTCCCACCGTTTGGAGATTTCCAAAAACCAGATGGAAAATGTCAGCATCTTCACGCGCAGCTACGTCGCACTCGGCAGTTCGATAAAAACAATGAACGTTTCCTGGAGGAACGGTGATACAAAGACTGTGGTCACCGATTGCTTGGACAGGAAATCTTTAAGCGGCCAGCGTACGAATGCCTGCGTCGAGAGGACCCGCACTTCCGGTGCAACCGGAAGCTCTCTCCGGAACGCGGCTCGTCCTCCTCGGCCTAAATACAAAGCAAACAGCACTGCTTCCATCAGCTGCCGGTCGAAAGGCGGCCTAATCGGGGATAATTATTGCCGAACATCACCTGTGCAAAGTCCTTAAATGAGCCACGTTGCTGCCTGTGCACGGTCAAACTCGTACAAATAATTACATTCACATCTTTACCATTTCCAGGGCTTTACTTGCTAAAAATTATTTCAAATTTTAACAAATTTTTAATATATAAAACAATAATGTAATCGATCTGGATATACAGAATCAAACTAAAGAGGTATGGCAGCTAAAAGGTAATTAAATTAGACACGTTGCAATGAGTCATAATTAAAAATGTAGTCAATGCATCGTGATATGCACGCAACAACGAAATATGTAAATATTGTAAAATGAGGGAGCTAAGTCTTAGGGATCTAACTAAAAAGCCATATGGTAAAGATCTATCTAGACCTCAGCACAAAAATCATTTCAGTAGCTTGTATTATAACACTGTACGTATGATTTCTAATGAGGAATGTATCAACATTCTATAAGCGATATTCAAATTGATTAAAACAATCGATAATCCAATTGAAAAAAACACTAGACAAATCGCCAAGTTTATTGGAGATATAATAAAAATTCATATCTCTCGCGAAGGCTTCACATTTTCCACTACATCGAATCAGGTAAGAGACATTTTATTCGGACAACAAAACATCCGAATCGAATGTTCAAATGGTAGAGGAGCTTTCGTCTAAAATATTAAGACTTTCGGCTAAAGGGAATCCGGACGAATTTATGAAACTCCGTTCATAGTTTAGAGAATACATCTTCGAAAATGTGAGAAAACGGTTCGGGAAAGTGACGAGAAATTGGAAAGCGTGCCGCAAAAATCTTAGCGGGATCAGGTTGAAAAAATTAGGAAATAAAGAAGTAAAGATCGCCAGAGGAACGTGATCGTTTTCAAAGGACGCTCGATCGAGACCCAAAGAAAGTTCTGCCGGCTATCACGGTGAGACGCCGCGCTGGCCATGCTCGTGAGATACGAAAAGCATATAAAAATCCACTTTTAAGATAACGCTCGACAGGTTTTTCTCGATACAGGCGCGCGCGTAACGGGTAACCCGATAATTTATAGCGGCGCATGGAGGGCACCTGGTATAAAGTTCCTTGTGCCACACGCACACGCGCGCACGCACTCGGGTACGTGTCGTCCGCCGCGCACATGCGTGCACCCGAGCCGCTCATGCTCCCCATATGCCTCACGGTAATGACGAACGTGCGTCCAGACGGAAGACCGCTCAAATTTCCCGCGTGAACGACGCGCACCGACTAGTCGGGACCTCGTCGGACTTAGCCACTTTTATTTTTTTTTTACGCCCTGGTTAGGTTCGCCCGAGGTATTACCATGGAACGAGCTGCATCGGACAAGCGTGTCCTGGTTTGCGAAGACGACGATCGAGTTCGCGGGGGTGTGCAGTTTTCCGAGATCTACGGGATTGGAGAAGTCATCGAAATTTGATTGATATAGGTACGCTGCATCTGCTGATTGCACGTGATCGTTTCTGGGGAAGCCGCTATACTTGATCTTATCAATTTTTTTTGTTAGTACTAGAGTTATACAGTTTAAAGGGGAACCATCTTTAATATATAAAATTCAAGAAATGAATGGTATTCAAGATAATAAAAATATTCACAGTGGTTCGGTATTCTTTAACACCCAGCCGTACTTATTGTTGTCAGGCAAGGTTCATGATGGGTATTTCTAGTACTGATTTATTAAGGATTAACATTATTTCGTTCTTTTAAGTTAGAACAAAGTTCTGTTCTCTTGTTACCGATAATTAAAGACTCGAGCAATACAATAAATATGAACTTTCTTTCTATGCTAAGAAATTATTGCAATCGATGAAGTTCTAATTTTTTTTACGAATTTAATGATTAGACGAGTTAATAATTTTCGTAATAGAATACAATTCCATTCCTAAATTGTGATTATAGAAAAGTCAAAATTTGTTTCAATGTAGAAGAAAGAAATGAATAACATTGATTATTAATAGCATTTGTATGATTTCTTTGTCATAAGCTTAACTGACAAGTTTGACGATAACAAGGTGCGATGTTAAACAAAGTCGAAGAACAAGGCAAAAACACTTTCGAAGAGAAACCACAAAAGTCAATCACGTTGAATCGATTCGCGGAAAAGAAAATTTCACTTATTCAGCTAGTCCAGTTGAATGGGATCCGATAATATTAAAGGATTCGAGGGATAATAAGGGCCGCAATTAGAGAGAAATCGGCGGACTCGCGAATCTCATGGGTGATTATTTCCTTCGGGGAGACAGAAGCAGGATAATAATACCAGGAATGGTGGGGGGGGGGGGGGGGGAGTTGGGCCCCCTGATCGGTTTTAAGGGCTGCAAATAACTGCGCGTGTGATTGGCAGGCTTGCATTCTCATTTTTTTGCCGAACGATAAATCCCGCTGGCATTCGTCTGGACGGTTTCTTCGCGTTTATCTCGAGGCGCGCGGAGCTCATCGCGTTGGCCTCTTTCAGATTCGCAGCAGGCGGCCTTAAAAGCGAGCCTGTAATCTCGGCCGACTTACGGGGGCCCAGCGCGAGCGCGGACGCGCGCGCGCGCGCGCGCGGGTTTCTGCTGCAGAAAAAGGACCAAAAGCAGAGGAGAGAAGACTCGCGGCGGCCGCAGGGTGAGTTCCGGGGAAGATGGCGACCGTAGCCATCCGCCATATGGTGAGAAATTTCATCCGGCAACGCTCCAGATTTATAACGCGTACCGAACTCTCGCGAAACTGCTTTTCCTGTCCCCGACCCGAAAAACCCACAGTGGTACATTTTTCGTTTTTCTGGTAAATCTAGCGGAGGATGGAACAAACCGCTTGACGAAACTGTTTTCGACTCATTTTGATTATCGTTGGAACTGCAAAGCTCAAAACACGACTAATGCGTATTGGCTTATAGTCATGGAAGGAGGAATGTATTTGCCAGTCGGATGTGGGCGGTCGAAAAGCGATGCCGAGTCATATTTGACCCAAGCTATATTAGTGTACCTCAGACATTATAAAAAAAAGTCAGAAATGATCCGACACCGTTGATAAACTGTTAAATTTTGTACGATTTCTATTGTAATATATTGCAAGAATGGATTTATTGAACATTTCCATTATAATATATGCAAGACTGTAAAAGTCTAACTAAAAATTTCGCCTAGAAACATTTGTATACTATCAACAGTTGCAAAAAAGAACAGAAGTTGGTCATCATAATTGGTTTGCCAGTTTTAGAATCAATTTATTGGAAACGATAATCGATTGATTTCTGGATCAGAGATTTAATGGTCACAGTCTCGACGACACAACATCAGTATTCATCAATGCTTTTAGATTTGATGAAACATGCGATGATACTAATAGGGTTTAGATATCAACACAAGTAGAAACCGCAAGTACCAGTACCAGAAACGTGTTAAAACGTGTTGCGTAAACAATGTGTTGTTGTATAAAAAAATAATACATAATATATATACAACAGTAATAAATAATAAAAAAAAGTAAGTAAAAGCGCATAGCTAACTCCTTTCTACGAAGGAAACTACCATAAAGAGACCGGCTGTATCGTGATCCGCGACAAAAGATCAGAGAAGGCGCACGCGAGAAGCAAGAATCGAGAAAGCCGCCTCGTTCGTAGATCTTTCGTCAACCGAGACCTTGGCCCACCGTCACCGCGTATGTTAATGCCTGCCTAGACTCCTGCCCCAGTCCCGGACAAGTTGAACGCGGCTCTCCAGCAACTTCTGGCGAAACCGGGGAACTCTATTTTGCTTCGGCGACAAAGGAGTAGCGTCGGGACGATCAGCGGTGCAACGAGAGGATCCCCCCACGTGGTGCCTGCGTGCGACTCTCTCACCTGCGACAGTATTACGGCTGTAAAATCCATTCGGTCGAGTCGTAAAGCGCCGACTCATTGGCAACGACAAAAGGAACGAGACGGACGGCACGCTCGAAGCCCCGTGAACGAGGAAAGACGATTTAATCCTTGGTCGCGGGGGCTGCGTCACGCCTGTTCATCACGCACGCTGTCTGCCGAGTGGTTGCGGAACGTGTTAATAACTATTAAAGCTACCGATGTTGATGAATCTTTCTATTTTCGAATCCACGGAAATTGATGCGAAAATTCGTGTCGTCGATTAATCCTCAGAGTTTCTCGATACCATAAATATATATGAAATCACTAGAGGTGTGTGAGGGTTTCCCCAAAATGTTTAGGTTTTCCCAAAAATGTTTGGGATTTCTTAAAATTCGGGGATTCAAGAACGCGTGTTCCTGTCTAGAGTACGGTCATAGTTTCAGATTTTATTTCTAATAATTTATTATTTATTTTATGAAGTTCGAAGCGATCAATCTTCGCATCGATATTCTGTAGTTTTACGTATTTTTATTTTTATTTTTTGTGAAAATTGAGATTAGAAAATGTTTATTTCACCAAGCACACTTACATTATCAAGTAAAACTCGGAACCACAAAAGATTGATTTCGCGGGATAACTTTTATGTTCACTCTCTGTGACACGATATCACTTTAATGTTAATGTATTCCCTATTTACGTTGATTAAGAAACATGTAAAGATAAGTATCTGTTGAAAGGTTTTATACTTATGCAACATAGTAACAAGTCTTGATTATTAATTCAATGGTAACTCGTTAACTAAACATTTATTTGCAGATGGTGTGCTAAATTTTATAGACACGCATGTAATAATTACTCTATGCATTTAAGAACTATAGAATATGATATAATACGAATATATGATATAATTTGAATAATCTAAAATCATAAAAACACACATTCATTTAACGTATGTTGATTAGTGCGAAGCAATGTTCTTATGACGTTGCAAAAATATAGAAAAACCTGTAGTAGTATACTTGTACTGAAGTGAATGCAGTTAGGCGAAGCAGCCTTATAAGAACAATTAACGCGTTTCCCGTTAGGTGTAAGACTTTGGTGTGCGCTGAATAGGTCATCCGTAAAAACTAATATTTTTCTCGTCAGAAATGATATACAACAATAGGTATACTTTCTGAGTTTTTTACACTTTAAGTGTTTATTTCTTAATCATATAACTTCGCAATTGATGAATATTTAAATCATTTTAAATGCCTTTTGATATAATACGGTTAATAACTTATTGTACGAAAGGATGTAATTATTAATATAAAAATACGAAATCAAGTACAAATGTATTAATTAGGAACAATAAACAATAAATTGATAGTTATAAAATTTACATAAATCTAAACCATAATCTACGTCATGTAGATTCAGAACAAATTTAAACTATGGTACAACCCTCTGGAATTTTTCAGTTACCGGAATCGAACAGACTTAGATCCGTGACCAAATAATAAACTAGGGGAAAGCTTGTACCTAAACCACAGCTAATCTATCAATTGCAACAAAATGAATCTTTATCAATATAGGCTCTCCATATAGACAATTTGATATATTGTCTAAAATTACATTACGTGTAATTATTGTACATATGTGCCCATAATTATGAAAGTGGTCTAAGTCGAAATTTAAAAAAAAATGAGTTTATCAGTTATTATACATCATATTATTTTAAACTAAATTTATTTAATGTAATTTTTACGATATAAGTCAAAAATTTAAAGAAATAAGTCTAAGTCAAAAATTTAAAGAAATTATATAAACATAACTTGTAAACGGCGCGTGTCCCTCTTTCACGCGTTTCTGAACTAAATAATAAGCACCACCACTGGACCAGTATCGGAAGAAAAACATAAAGATATTATGTGTTTACTACCACACATTCCTCCAGTTATTCAGGAACATTTTAAAAATCTTAAAAACTCGAAATGATAAAAATGCTTTACTTTTTGAGAGTCATTAATAAATGTGCATGAATCATTTCATTAAAGTTGTTGTTTCAAATAAAACTCGTAGTTCTTTATTGCTTTAAGTCATCTATAATACATTTAGTTAATTTTGAAAATGGTCTAAGTCAATTCAAACTTTAAAAACAACATTTTCGTATGAAATTCACATAAAATTTCATATTCATAATAAATTTCCATTAGTCGGGACTAATGAAATTCTAAATAAAAAGATCGCATAATGTAAAAATATAT
>NC_135775.1:12729544-12742044 GCF_028453695.1 Augochlora pura
TTCAGGAACATTTTAAAAATCTTAAAAACTCGAAATGATAAAAATGCTTTACTTTTTGAGAGTCATTAATAAATGTGCATGAATCATTTCATTAAAGTTGTTGTTTCAAATAAAACTCGTAGTTCTTTATTGCTTTAAGTCATCTATAATACATTTAGTTAATTTTGAAAATGGTCTAAGTCAATTCAAACTTTAAAAACAACATTTTCGTATGAAATTCACATAAAATTTCATATTCATAATAAATTTCCATTAGTCGGGACTAATGAAATTCTAAATAAAAAGATCGCATAATGTAAAAATATATTTTAATTTATGCAAATGCAATTCATTAAATATCTCGAAACAAGAAATATATGACTTAGACCACTTTCATAATTATGGGCACATATAACAATTAAACTAATTTGTTTGCTTTGTTCTATACTGTATTTTTTATAATGCCTCATTCTGTTAACGGAAATATTTGCTTTGATTTTAAAGTTATTTCAAGATGGCACATATATCTTTTTAGCAGATTGAATAAATTATATATATATGTGCACCACCGGTGCTACGCGACCTCGATGAAAAGTTTAACGTGCACCCATTGGCGGTACACGTAGCAGGGAGCGTGTTAATCGAGCAGGAGATTTTCGCGAACACATCGCATAATTATGTAATGGTAGAGTTCGATACTTCATTGAAATGATAAAAAATGATCATTGCCGGTATAACGATATTGATCACCACGGTAGCCATTATTTTTTACAGGTCGCCCAAGGTTTCAGTCAGGTGGTCAGGTATTAAAACGCAAACGCTTCGCGGCATTTTTCGGTATTCAGACAGTACCGATCTCGGTACGCGGCACGATACTGAAATCTACGCGTTGCGCGAACCTCCCCGGCATCTCCAATTAGGAGGCAGGATCTAATAATCGCTTGCGAATTTTCGAACAAGCCCGCGGTGTAGGTAATCTCTTAGTTTGGAACGCATCATTGCCTCGCAACGTACTGTTAAGCCGTTACAACCGTGGAGGGAAACGGGTGCCGGAGCGCCGGTAACTTTTAATTCAATTCCGTTACCGCGACGCTCTTCTCTCCCTCTCTCCAGCCCCCCTCGCCCTGTTTCTCCTCACCTCTCCGCGCCTCTCCGCCTTCGACCCTTGCGCTGTGCACGGATAACCGACGACCGGGACCACAGACGAGAAAATCGCGGTGATTACACACCGTGACCGTTACCATTATACCGTCGACGAATGCCATTTATTAAACTGAGCGCGAACCGAGCCGGACAGCCGACCGACCGACCAGCTGGATTAAGCTGAATCGCCAAGTGTTAAGGCGCATTATGCGCTCCGGCCAATTATATCTGAAATTCTGATCTTCCACGGGCGCGGACGTCGCGCTTCTTCATCCACCGCTATGCGCCGAGGTCATTTGTACCACCGCGCCGGCTACGAATGCGCGCGGTTGCGAATTTTATAGCTTCATTCAAGCAGGCTTCTTGCATGCCGCGCATACTATACGGACGCGCCGCGGATAATTATGCCGATTAGCTTCGACGATGATGTACCTTCGGACAAATTAACATGTCGAAGGCGACCGGGTCCTTTCATCCGCAGACCATGGCTCTCGCGGGGCAATTTTCATTTTTTTTGAGCCAGACATCGGTTGCGTGAGATGTCGCCTGTTTAATAACTGACAAGGGATGAACTCCAACTCAGTGTTTCATACGCTCTGAAACTTTTAGAAATACATACCTACGACATATATGTATAGATGTGTATTCCGCATTCATTTCTCTTGCGTGAATTCTTTTTAAATAGCTTTTATTGATATCAGTCGCAAAGTATGCGAGATTAAAATGGTCTTCAAACAAAAGTTGCTTGTTTTGAATAAATCTATCAAGTGATATACAATTTGTTAATTATTTAAAAAATTGTCTAGGGTTTTTATTTTTTTCATTAAGCCCTCTCTTGGGGGTTAATATCCACCCCTTAATATGAATTTAAGCAGAATACAAAAATTACGCGATACATATCTAGATATGTTGTACGTATCCCCAAAGTTTCAGCGTTTTTTAAATTTACCGGTTGGTGATCATTCTTTGTAAGATATGAAACAACCAACGAAGGTCACGTTGATCGGCGCGTGTCTCCTCATGTCAGTGGAATCATGCAATTACCTTTGACAAATTTTATAAAATTTTTTCGAGTGATTCGAACGTATGAATATTAGTCACTAAAACATTTTGGACAACCTTTGACGACCTACTTTGATAAGTAATTAATAATACTTGCGATTGATTAAGTAGTAGTAATAACCTAATTATTACTAAAGATAATTATCTTTGAATATAATATTTTATACTAATAATTAAATATTAATTAATTAGTTATATAATAGGTTACAGTTCAGTTATAGAAGTAGTTTAACCTGGGATTACCCACGTGGGGTGCTTATGGATCCTTAATGAAAAAAGTACTATTCAGTGATAAAAAATATACGAAAATTTGTCAATGATAGGGATCTACGTGGGTAATCCCATATTAAGGAAGAAGTTTTAAAAAAACCGAACGACTTGTAAGAATACCAATAGAATTATTATAGTTACAGGTGATTATCAATGTTCATGACACAAACTAATTGATACGAGCAGAGTTGTGCATGATGGTATCTACCCTTCAATTAAGGAGATTTTATAGTAAGGCTGAACGTGCGATATTAACGCGGCGGTCAAAGGTTAAGGATATGTTTAATCCGTCCGTTGCTAAATATTCAACTATTGCTGTGTTCCAAAGGCTGCTATTGTAACCGAGCGTCGAGAGCTTGTTGTACTCTGAAGGTAACTACGCGTATCCATTACATGTCGTATTAGTATGTAAATCACCGAGTCACTTGTGTTCTAGTCATACAATTGTTCGGTTAAATGTAAACAAGAACTTTTTCGATAATATATTAACTGTGGCAAGAATGATAAAACATAGTACATATATATGCCTAGTGAAGGGTTTGAGAAGCGTTAATTGTCCAATTCTACCATTTTCTAATGTAACTCGGGACAGGTAAAATTCTTTTGCTCGTTTATATAGCATTGGTCGTGCACTTCTAGTATTCTCGCATTTTCTCTGTTTGTTAAATAACGCTATAGACATAATTTTATGTGGGCAGTATTACAACATGACACCGTGCAACGTTTACTATGCTGTAGAACAAAATAAAACAATATAACTGCTACAATAACCCGCAATGCGTCCCTTACCATCCGTAGTCCGAGGGTTATTAGCAGTAATCGAGCGAAGTAAGAGTGCACGAACAAAAAGGTAATTAATTTTATTAAGGCTAAAATATACCATAAAATTGGTTATTCATAGTTTGCGTAGGTACTAATACAAATTGACCGAACAATGTCCTATCTAAGACCGCGACCCATATCAGCGTTCGCCAACCATCCTAATCTGGAACAGCTCGAATTCCTTGGCCGTCGTGGCACATATCGGCTCGAAAAACTCCATGGAGGACTTCTAATCTCGTTATCGATCGCATCTTCAAAGCCACCCCACCATCGGCTCGAGACCCCGAAGAAAGGCACGCCAAATGTTCGGTCCGTGTCGTGCGGCGACCGAAACTGGAGGGAACAGCAGGTCCCCGAGTTTTTCCGGGAAAAGGTGGAACGGCGAGAGCCGCGGGCCGAGAGGCAAGGAGGTTGCTGCGATGGCCGATGGGACGCGGAGCGACGACCGTGGTCGTCGATGATCCCGTCGCGACACGGCGACGTCATTCTCGTGCTCGCAGCAGGCGGCCCCGAAGGGACGGCGAAGGGGCGGCTTTAAGCGCAGATAAGTTAGGTACGACTTTGGGTCGAAGTAACGGGAAAACCGATGGAAGCAAAGCCGGCGGAGGCCGGCTCTCTCCCCGCCGCGACCCCTCGGCAACGCCGCCAGCTTTCCTCTCCGAGACCCTCGCCGAGCCAGCCAGCCGTTTCTCGAGGGTACGGCTCGTATATACGCGGAAAGGCTAACGGATACGCGTCGACCGGCTAAAGGCTACCCCCGTAGCCCCCCATAGTCCGCCGAGCTGACTCCTCCCGCGCTCCCCGCCGGTCCCACGCCCTCTGTTTGCACAAGCGATCTCGCGGCGATTATTACGGGCTCGTTCACGGAAATGGCGCCGCGGGTACTTGGATTTTCGACCGCGTTGCCCGTCGAACCCCCGTTTCGTTGGAACCCCCGACGGCCCCACGAGGATCACCGTCCCCCTGCCGTGGCGGAACGCCGCAGGGCTAAAATCGTGCCTCAGACGTTTATTCCCGTCCTCGTCGCGAGACCGAGACTCGTTCGTTCGTTCGTTCGTTCGTTCGTTCGTGCGCTTCGGCTTCAGAAAATATTTAATTCACACCCCGACACCGAGGAGTTCTGCGAATGTCGAGCGAACCAGTCAATCAGACTGGATCGACCGGATTTTTTTATGAACGCTGTCTGCTCTCCGTCCGATTTCATTTTGCTATAATAGATTCGATTTTAGACCGCGTATTTCGGGGCGGTTCAGCAGCTCGCGTTCCACGAATCTGAAAGGGAATGAGATAGCACAGAAAGAATGGCTACCAGATACTTTTGTTTAGAGCAATTAATTCGTCTATCCGTCGCTTCGTCGATAAATTCTTAATTCAATTTAATTAATTTAACTATACGGCTTAACACCCATTTTGGAATTAATGAAACGAAAACGTAGCGTACTTTGAGTGACGGAGAATCAGTAACTTGTGCAATCAATTTATAAAGGCGATTTTAGTTGATTTGAATTTTAAAACATTGACTGCAAATATGTACGAGTATAATGATTAACGCTAGGATTGTTGGTCAATTATTAGGTCGCACGATTTGTAATCGTCGGTCAGATTTTTCAATAAATCGGTCTATAACGATTTAGTTTGAGATCTACCGATGTTTTAATCGATGAGATTATCGATCAACTTCAAAAACATACCTATTGATACGCCGAGTCGTATCCATTGTATCGCATTTAACTCGTGCATTTCTTAATAGGATGATAAAACAGAATTCGGTGAATTCTCAAAGGATTGATTTTTAATTTCCGCCCTTTCGGATCAGTGGTCGAACAGCTATCTAACGAATCATTTGAAAGTAGTTGCATGGAGTGAGTGGAAAGATGCTAGTCGAAAGGGTTAATCGGTTCACGGTTGAAACCGACACAGTTGAAAGTGGTCGAAGGTGCTTAAGTCACGGCGCGTCAGTGAAGGGCTGCTCGACCCTATGATTTAGAAAGTCGGATATTAGGGTCGAGGGTTGGTCGAAGGAATTTTTGTGAGAACAAGGTCGGTCGCCGGTATACTCGGCCTGCTTGTTTCCAGGCGTTTCCTTTTCGTGGCGGCTGGCGAGGGGTCGACCAGCGATTATCGATTTCCCTAATTAGCGGAGGGAATCTCCTCTACGAGGATCGGTGGAACGTTCGCGAGGAATGTTCACGGGTATCGGCGATCGATGGGCCCGCGACTTTTGTGAGCGCGGACCTCCGCCAGGTACACGAATCCCAGGGTACGGTGAGAGAGAGCGAGAGAGAGAGAGAGAGAGGGAAAGGGGATGAGAGCAGAGCGGCGAGGGTGCGGAGAGGAGAGGAGAAGCGAGAGAGGAGAGGACGCGGCACGTACATGGACACAATGCCGGTCTCTGCAGGAGGACGCGCCGATAACACGTACCGTCATTTCCTCGGCGCAGGTATCCGGATAATTTAGAATAAGAGAGCAGGGGCCGACATAGAGCGGCGCGGTCGCCTCTATCCTCTCTCTCCGCAGTCCCTCCGCGCGTCCTCGTTTCGTCGACGCTTTAGTGGTGAGAGAGAGAGGGAGAGGGAGAGAGAGAGAGAGAGAGAGAGAGAAAGAGAAGACTCTCCGCGTCTCCGCGTCTCCGCGGAGCGGGCAGAGCGGCGCGGCGAGGAGAGCAGAGCTCGGCCCGAAGCGTCCTCGTTGGGGCGTGCCTTTAATAATGACGTAAAAAAGAAGAGAAGACGCGGCAATAAAGGAGAGACCTAGGCGAGGGTGTATCCCCGGCACAGCTGTCTCGCAGATTAACCCAACGACTCGCGGAGAAAGAGAGGAAGAAGGCGGAGCGCGACGAGCGAGCGAGCGAGAGAGAAAAGGGATGGCGGCGGAGGAAGCGGGAACGAGCGCGCAGGGGGCTGAGGGAGATAGGAATGGAGAAACGGCGAGGCGATACCGAGGCGAGAGAGCCACCGAGGAAAAAGGAACGTCGGACCCACGGGAGAAGGAAGAAAATGCTGAAGCCGGCCAGAGAAAGGAAGGTAGAAAGAAGGGACGGATGGACGAACGAACGAATAGCGGGAGGGAGAGGGTAGGAAGGAGCAAGGCCGATCCTGACTACCTAGAAACGGTCGGTGCTTCCACGACGTGGCCCGCCGAAGATATATAACCGCCATATACCAGCGCGAATCGCCCTCAGGTACAGAAGCCACCGCGTTGTCGTGCCCTTTCCGCCCCCCCCCCCCCCCCCCCCCCCCCCCCCGGTACCCACCCCCCCCCGTTTTCCTGCCCCTTCCCCCCCCCCCCCCCTGTCCACCCCATCCACCGGTCACCACCCCACCTTCTTCTGCTTCGTCTTCCGTCGAGACCCGATACCACCCTCCTGTCGCCCTTTGGAACGAACTTACGCTGTGGTCCTGGATTTCCTGTGGCCCGCGCGTTCGACGGGGCCGACACGGCGCACTCGTAAATTAAATAAGCTGCGAAAACGACGGCTGGTTCTGGTACGCGGGCGGCCGATGTGCCTTTGCCGTAGAAAATCGTTTTATGTCTTCGTACGATCGCGTACCTGCGGCGACATTTCCTCGCAGGCCGGACAATGATGACGATGGGGGTTCGAAGGCAATAGCACAGGGTATGAGTGCAATAAACCACGGTGCGAGTGCAATTAAAGTATTCAAAAGCGTTTAACTAATGATAGTTAAATGAGATTTGGAGAAAGTTTTCAGTTTCAAACATAACTGAAGCGTATTTCTTCATGTTACAACAATAATATGAAACTGATTTTAATCGGCTTAGCAGGTTTAGCATTGAAAAAATTTTATCCTTTCTGATTTGCTGAAATTATCAAAATAAAACTTACTGATTAAATATATTATGCGATATAATATAATAGTTAACTTAGTTAACCGTGCTCTGAAAATATAAGCTTGATTAAAATAAAGTCTGAAAGAAGACGCATAAAAGAAACTTCAATTGATCAAATCGGAGAAACTGTCAACTGAACCTAAGGGATATAATCACTCTAGTCTCTTTCCAAGAAAAAAAAAATACTTCCAGTATTTCCAATATTTGTTATATTTGCTCGTTATTTGGCCGAACGTTTTCTGCGATCGGACCGCGGTCACGTAGCTCGCGAAACAAGCCCGCACACGCCGTGACCGGATCCGGGGAGCGGAAGTGGGAACACCTGATCCGACGTGACGGACAAGGGGTGGCCGCCATTTTGAAACGGCCGGCTAATTGAGTGCACGCGCGATACACAGCCGGCCGATTGATGATGGCGGACCGCTGGCCCACGATATAAGGATTTATGTTGTTGGCACCGAGATTCGAAACGAACTGGCGTGAGGTCGACTGCATTCCGAGTACTTTAAAATACACACGGTGGTACTTGAACAACCAACAGTCGACTCTGTCGTTACGATATACGATTTTTTAACAATTCTTAATTTGCAGTTGACCATTTAATAAACAAATAACAACTAATGCATCGAAATGCAACATTAATACATCACGTTTTCTAGCGAAAATGTGAAAAACGAATGATGTAATACCAATAGTATTATTAAAGTTTATCATGCACTTTATCATTATCGTTACAAACAAGAAAATAACAGTGCCACGAATGAGAGAGATTTAGCGTGGCGATAAAATCTAATCCTCATCATATGCTAACAACCGTAAAATGGTATAGTGCGAAGTCCTTTAAATTTTTCTTCCAGGCTATGATTACCGTGAGTGACAAAATATTCATGAGCGGCAGTGTAAATTGGTTTCAGTAACGGCGTGAATCATTACGTAATAGTCCGGTCTGAGTAACAAGCCCCTTTTCCGACTCCAAGTATTTAAATCTGTTCCTGCGACAGTAACTCTGATAGCATAATGGTCTCTATTATCATATCTTTAAGAATTAATGAAACAAACTGGAATCCACCCTTTGAATTGAAACCAGTTGTAAGACTTTCATTTACACCATTCATAAAATAAGGATTTCATAAAGAAGCCCCTGAAACTCCATTAAATTTTGGTGAGTTGTTTTACTGGCTATTTGAAATGTTTACGAGGTTATAAATTCGTAACAATTCATGATTGAATCATAGGGTCAAGTTCGACTTTGCCAACTAGAAACATTATGTCATAATTACCTCAGGCATTAGCCTCTATCAAAATACGACCGCACTAAAATTGTTCATGCGTAATTGTATTTTGTAAAGGAAAAGTGAGCCGAGTAAAATCATCGTGCGCGCAAAAGTGAACGAAGCCACCCGGTACAGGGTCCCGGAACAATGTCAAATAATCCGTGCGTCGGATAACTCTGTTTCACCATGATGTAATAACGATCTAATAAGAGCAACAGGCAGTGCCGGCGAATGCGGATGCTGCCGGGATTCGATTTGTTCTACTTGGTTTCACTGTGGACAGATAACACAGGTACGAGCGTGTTTCTCTCTCTCTCTCTCTCTCTCTCTTTCTCTCTCCTTCTCCCTTCCACCCTCTTTGTACTTCGGTTTTCCCTTGACAGTGGAGCCAAACAATCTTTCCAGAGACGGTCTTCGGACCAAGGGACGAATTATGCGAAGTCGGGACTGACTTTAATCCTATCGGCAATTCAAAGAATCGGGAATAAGGACCGCCGCCTCTTGCGGACATTTCAGGGCTCGTTTTCGTCACGGTGAATATTCGTGTCCGCTCGCAGTTATTGTTCGCGAGGAATGATGCTAGTCCCTTGTACCTCGGTCGAACGAACCGCGTCGATGGCGAGACCTTTCCACGGTCTTGCAATGAGTTCGGGCAGGTACGAAGATCGCGGTGCGCTAAGGCACCCTTGTCATCGACGCTTACGGTCCCATCGACCCATCGATTTGTCAAGCTTTTAACGGGAACTCGGACCGATGGCACCGAGATTTCACCGCCGTGGCCCGGCCAGGCAGCCGGCTAGCGGCCGTTTTAATTGCTACCCTCGGCAGTCGCGGCTGCTTCCCTTTCGCAAAGACGACCGCAAAAAATCGACCGTCTCTATCTGGCCCGAGGGAGGGGAGCAGAGAGGGAGGCAGAGGGTAACGTTGCCTACGTGACGCGAATTCTCGCCCCCGCTGAGAGACACGCAGCTTTCAGGGGATGCCAGGAGGGCCGGGGGGTTAACCGGTAGGGGTCGAAGGACGGGACGAAGCCGGTCCGGGAAAGATTTCGGGGCCGATGGGGACGGGAACGAGCTATCCGTGGAGCAATTTTAATTTCGAGCCGAGTCCCGGAGCTCCGCTCCGCTCCCGTGAAACTCAGGTTTACACGCGGCAAGATTTCAATTAACTCCGCGTCCATCTGCCCGGCGATTGCTCGGCGTCGTTAAGGACGGCAGGGTTTAGAAATATTTTCATCGATTGCCGTCCAAATTGTTCCAGGCGTATAATCGGCCAAAGTATTTCAAGGGTTTCCTTTGAAACGCATCCTCTTGATCTCCAGGATCCTTAACCGTCGAGTACTTTCACGGGGTAGATTTATATTTGACCCGAAATATTTGTATTCATAACTCTGACACTTTTACTGCTCTGTCATCCGGGCAATTTCAGTAATATTTGCAACAACAAGGTAGGTAGACATAGTGTAGTGTTCGAACAGCGAAATTAGTTGAGGATTAAGAGTACTTAAAAGTTTTTACGATTCCTGATTCCATAGTTAATTCGTTAATACACTCTATGCTAATAAATTCGTGTTTCATGTACATGTATTTTCTACAATTCATAGTAAATTGATTGCAATTATCCCTTAGCTTGTAAATGAAAATGGGCAATTTGGGAAGAGATAAAATTATCTAGTGCATATACATATAGTATAGCATTATCTCGTATGTTTATAACTGTTGGTAATTCGGGGTTATAAAAACAAGCCGCGTGGCAAAAATAATCGTATCTCCTTTTTCCAAATTATACATTATTATTTACAAGCTACTTTTTACAAGGGAAAATTAGAGATAATTTATTGTGGGGTAAGTCGTCTAATAGTTTCATCTAATATATCTTCATTGTTGATGACGCTATTCTAACCAGTGACACTACGTTGTTGTACCATAAAGACAGTCTGTTAAATGCTATTGCAAAAACGTTAATATCTTACATTTATTCATATATATCCTCGAAATTTTCTTAAAATGGAAAAACAGGGTTGAGGACTATTACTGAAAAATTCCGGCAACTGGCGGAATGATCCACACGAATACTACCGACGTCAAATAAAAGATTTCTGATTACACGTGCGGAGGGCATAGCGTTAATGACACAAGGATAGTACGAGGATGATTTTTACCTCAAAGTTATATGTCACGAAGTGTGTAAGTCATTTTTTTTTTTTTAACGAAATTACATATTTTGATTAGGATTATGTTACAGCTAGCAAAAACCAGGCTCAATTATGTATAATATGTTAATATTCAACTAAATATCTAAACGTACGAAGACAATGTTCAATTAATTGAAAATGGTGTAAGGAGATTCATAAACTCTTCAGATGTCCTCATTACTTTGTACCTCATTTACCCATTTTTGCCACAGATGCATAAAATTCGCAGTCTAATTATGATATTCTAAAATTCAAAACGTTGACCTTGGGCAAAGAATTTCTCTTATCGTAACAATTGCCTTATCGAACCGAACACTTTCTCTTTTAGACATCTTCCTCTATCGTTGAGAACAATAGCAACGTTTTCGATAAAAATGTTACACGATTCATGTTGAATTTTGAATTATAAAAGCAGTTACTTAAAACGTTCATCTTGTTTCAGTAAGTCACAAAAAGAAACACAAAAAGATATTGGAAAGATTTTGTTTAACTTTGTTGGTCGTGCAAGGGTTTAAAGACGGGTTGAACGATTCCACGTAGACGGTGGAGCGCGCTGGTATCTCTATTTGCCACGGTGAAAGTAAAAACGGACCCTTGAATGGTAACTTTAAACGCAATCGTCGGAAGAAAGAGAGAAATCATGGAACAGCGAAAAGAGGGACGAGGGGGGGAGTAAGGGGGAGGGAGCGGAACGAGTGGGAGGAAAGGAGGAACGATTTTTGCGCGGAGAAGACCGATAAGTTTCCCTCGTGACCTACCACGATAATAATACCGTTCTCTGCTTTAAGCTTCCTTTTGAATAACCTGTAGGTCACCGTATAAAAAGGAAACTTGTTGCGTTTACTGATTGTATACGTGTATATATGTATATACAGATATACAGGGCGGGTACGTACGATCCACATAGACGCGGCGGTGTGTGTACACAGAGAACGACAGCGAGAGAGAGAAAGAGGGAAAGTAGGGTGGAAAAAGGAGGGAGAAGGGAGGGAAACGGAGAAAGAGAAAGAGAAAAAGAAAGAGAGAGAGAGAGAGAGGGAATGAGAAAGAAAAAGGAAAAGAGAAAAAGAAGGAGAGACAGAGACGATGAAAACGGTGGTTGAATCGTTCGCGGCAGTTCGTCATAAAAACGGCCACGAGAGAGTCCGGCTTAAATGAAGCGGCGTGAGGGTTGGACGGTCGGAGGGCGGGAGGGATAGGGGAAATAATAAAAGCGAAATGCACACGGCGATGCTCGTTACCGTCCGCCGGGCGTCGCCACGATCTAATTAAAATTACTCTCGGGCGATAGTTCCCGGAGATAGCATCGGTCTATTTAGCGAGCACGGAGTTAACTCGATAATTTGTGTTTTCGGCTGAGTGCCGATCGTTAAAGCATCTGCTCCGGGAAACTGTGTTTCGACGATGAATGGAATTGAGCCCGAGCAGACTGAATCTCAATGTAGCTATCGTCTCGCACTTGTTGCAACGCGCGTCGCACCCCAAGCAGAAAGATAGGATCGACCCACTTCTATAACTCCCGGCTTTCTGATATACGACTGTACACAGCCGCCACCGCTCCGAGCATCCGTAAGGGATTTATGATAACGGTGAGCATGACGACCAGAGTCGAGAGGGGGGTTAGAAAGGACCGTGGACGATGTTTAACCACCTATGGTCTTCCGTCGTGCGTCTCCCTAGCGATCGTACGACAATTATCGCCACTCGACGCCATTTGACCAGCAATTTCCAGGAATCGTTACCTGTTATCCCAGACAACAGAGCCAATTAAATCGACGCCGATGAAATCGAAGACAGTAGAACACGAAAGAAAATCTTGAAAATTTTCCTTAAGCCTCTACTTCAAGTTTTCGATTGTAACTTCGAACCGGTGCTAAACGAGCATCGTAGCCACGGTTGAATATCGT